>NC_067455.1:13497736-13505236 GCF_025434085.1 Hippocampus zosterae
TTAAAATAGTGCCAAATTAGTGATGGGTTGGTGAAGCGTTCCAGCACATTGGACAAACTATATTGCTACTGTGTCATTTTTGACAGAATGTAATTTTAAAATATCTTTGAACTATAGAATGAATAATAAGTATGGGAATGTAAACATGTGTTATGATGTGAAAATGAGAGTGAAAATTTCATGCTTATGAACTTGTATTTGAGACACAACGTTTTAAAAATTATTTCTAAGATATTTTTTTTATTTTTAAAGTTCATCCAGTATTTTTCTACACAAATTTCTGTAGTTTAGATTAACACACGCACACAACACAGCAGCAATACAGTTTGACAACCACGGAATATGATGGGCCGTAATCGACCAAACAAACAAAAAAGGTTGCTGAGTGGGACTTAGTTTGAAACTTAAACCGCATTATTTTACATCTGTTGATGTTCCCTGTGATTGACTGGCAAGCAGTCCAGAGTGTCTTCTATTTCTCATCTAAAGTCAGTCGAGAAAGGCTCCAACTTCCCTGCAAGGAATAGGCAGTAGAAAATGTATATGTGTACTGGGATGGATGGATATCAATATAACACGAGAATTAATTGTGCGAGCTGGTGTTTTAAGGTTTTTATCCCCTGCTGAATAGGATTTTAAAGCCATGGCTCGTAAGTTAAATAAATTCAAGCCAAAGGGGGAAAAAGTTTCAAACTACTGTATACCATTTGATCAAAGGGGTGACTGATTGTGCAGTTGCCATAATGATACAGGAACATTCCTTAGACACTGCCAAAACATTATGAAGAATTATTGGCATAATGCAGTTCATATCTGCAATTTAGGGAGAGGTTGAAGGTCCCACTGCAAAAACATGGACACAAGAGTACAAATGTTTCAACACCATTTGTACATAGCCTTCACTCTTTCTCTCGTTTCATCATGTGCATGGGTATGCATGATGTGGCAATTTGATTATGTGTTTATAATACATTCAAAATCAGAACACAAATGCGCATCACCCTGAAAAGATGCACTGCGACTTCAGGACCTGGACGATTTGCTGTGATTGATGAAACCATGAATTATGCTCTGTACTAGAAGATTCGGAGTCCGAATATTCGGACATGAGTTCATGACAAGCTGATGTGCACTTGCGTTCTGCAGCAGGATAACGATCCAAAACATACCAGCAGGTCTACTTCTGAATGGCTTTTAAAAAAATGATGGTATTGGAGTGGCCTTGTCAAAGTCCGGACTTTAATCTGTTTTTAATGTTGTGGCATGACCTTAAAAGGGCCATTCACCTCTCCAGTGTAACCGAATGAAATCAATTGTGCAAGAAACAGTGGACCAACAAATCTCTGGGGACTCATTGCCAGTGAAAGAAAACGCTTGATTTCAGTTGTTGCTGCTGAGTGTGGCCCAACCAATTATTAGGTGTACGGGGACAGAACTTTTTCACATAGGGCCATTTGGCTTTGAATCGATTTTTTTTTCTCCTTTAATAAAGTAAACCTTTAAAAACAGTATTTTATGTTTGCTTGGGTTGTCTGATATTATATTTGTTTGATGATCTTCAACATTAAGTTGAGGAAACTCCTAAAAAAATTAAGAATTGATTCCAAAATGTAAGAATTGGAGAAGGGGATAAATACGTTTTCACGGCACTGTAGGTACAATAGGTAGACAACATAATAAGACAACAATAAATAAATACTTAATTTCACAAAATGAGAAAATAACTTTTCAGTTCCCACTAACTATTTTATGTGTTGCCCGTCATCCAGGCGCCAGCCTCCACGTGGCCGACAGTCGCTATTTTTGGTTCCACCACACAGAAGCTGATACCATGACAGTTCAGGACCCTCGAGATATGGACCTCTGCTCAGCTTTGTGGGCCGTGGTGGCTTATGTAGTAGCAGACCTCGAAGACATGCTGCCTCGGTAGTTGTTTAGAGGAGGGGACACGGGGATTCTTGGCAACTGCGTCACAAGTGTTTACACCGGTGATATAGCAGTAGAGTATCAAGGCTTACCAAAAAGTAACATCGCACATTATTGGACTTTTATTTAATCACCGGTTTTCCATGTGTTCTAAAAGATTTTACACATGACTAAATAAATAAATGTACTTGAATTATTTTGTATCATAAATAAACTGCATTTGCTTTGGTCATTCATCACCATACTATTATTCCCATTTTACTCTTTTCATGATTTTGTGCAGGGCGGTCTGGTGTGGAGTTTGCATGTTCTCCCCGTTTTTCTCTGGGTACTTCAGTCCCCCCCACCCCTCCCCTACCCCCCATTCCAAAAGAATGCATGCCAGGCTAATGGAACACTCTAAATTCTCCTGAGGTGTGAGTGTGAGCGTGAACGATTGTTCGTCTGTGTGTGCCCTGCGATTGGCTGGCAACCGGTTCAGGGTGTCCCCGCCTACTGCCTGAAGACAGCTGGGATAGGCTCCAGCACGCCCCGTGACCCTTGTGAGGATTAAATGGATCGGAAAATGGATGGATGGATGGATGGATGGATGATTTTGTGCAATGAAAGCGCTGATAAGTGAAATTAGCTTTGATGACGTGATCAGAATGATAAAAGATGGAGATTTTAACAGCATATAAAAAGGTTTGCCAAAAATTCATAATCAGATATATTTTGGTTTGCCACGGAAGGGCGCATAAAACACAATTGCCCAATCTATTTCGAAGTCATCATTTCCACCAGCAAGTCCTTTTGGAAACTCTGAGTGTGCACTGGATGTTGTTGTAACTTGTTGCAGGCCTTAAGTCACTTTTTGTCAATGTCTGCTGAACTCATAGGCTGATTCAGACACACACGCACACGATTATGTGAGTTGGGAAACAGACTGGATGGTTCAGCACAGTGAGTCACACATCTGTGCTGACATGAGCTGCAGTAAGCCGCATGCGCACAAAACAATTCATATAGTCGACTTTAATCCGGTTCACTTATTTTACATTTTATGCATTCATGGTTTGATATGATTTTTTTTTTTTTACTCATTGGTGTCAGTTTATTTGATTCAGATAACTATTGCTATTGAGTATTAAACTTGACAGGTTTAATGTTAAAGTGATACTGCTGAAAACCTACAGAGGACGTGCTATTCTGCATACTGTGTATATTAATATTGCATAACAGGGTTCAATGACTTTTGTGAAAGTAAAAGCTACTTTCTGAGTACTGATTAAGCGGCTAACGGTTTGATAAACACTTCTGCAATAACAATGTCATTTCATTATGTTATTGTTGATCATGATATCCTCTATGACATAGATAGGGCACTTACTGTAATTTTATAATAAATCTATGCAAGTGTTAAAACGTTAAAATTGTCACTTCTACAACGTTCCACGATTCCGCGCAAATGACGTCTTCACTCATGAGTCACTTCTAGGACCAAGCCACAAGCTAGTCACGTGGTCCTGCTGTTAACCATTGCGAGACACCGTCAACTTTTATTTTTCTTTACATGTCTCCACCTTGTGGACAGTCACCCAAATAGCAGCCAGTAAGTGTACACTTGATTTTGAGGGATAAAGATGACAGTCACTCAAGTATTTATGGCAAAAATGTATTACAATTATTTTATACAAACAGCTAAAATTCAAGTGACCTGGAGACGCCCCAACAGTTTGTAAATGCCAAAACTCAGGATCAATAATTATGAACACTTTTAAACAGAGAAGTGATGGAAGGCATGAGGATGATGTCAAGTTGCAATAGGCCTTCTGGAGTTGAACACCTTGACGCCATTTTGCATTGAAGATCGAGCATATTTGGTCAACAGCGCTCCCGTGGTTTGTTTCTCTCGGCAAAGGTCCCTGGAAAGCAGGAAGGGAAGACATGACTGGGGATCAAGTTAAATTAAAAAAAAGAACATAAAAACAAACAATGAGTGATGACAAAGACACCCAAAATCAGACCCGTAGATTGCGCGAAAGTTCAGTTGCATCGCCCCGGTAGGTGCCTAAAGCACAGCATACCACAACATTCTGGTTGTCCATTGCTCTTCAGTGATAAATACATTTTATTGAACATTTTAATGTCCCCCTGCAACCCTTGTGAGGATAAGCGGTTTGGAAAATGGATGAATGCAATGATTCTAAATGTCAAAATTAAAATTGCGTTTAAAAAAAAAAGAGAGATGATGCCCACGCTATATATGGCGTAATATCGTCTTCTGTCCATTTCTCTCGCAGTGTGAAAAGATGATTAAAGCGCTCCAGTGTGTCCTCTGGGAGATCTTCGACCTGCAGAAGACAGATGGTCTCAGGGCGGGAGGTGCGGTCCACCAGGGCAACACTCTGGAGGAGGTACAACATTCTCATTATGCTCTACTATTGATTTCTGATTTGCAATGAGAATGTGACGATTAGATGCAAACCTTGAGCTGGTCCATACTGGTGCTCATACCATCTGGTACGCTCTGCTGCCACACCTCCTGAAATTCCCTCAGGTTGAACTTAACGGCATTCTTCAGCAACATGAGCGCAGTGGCCCGACAAACTTTAGCCTCATCCAGCGAATAAAACACATCGTCTGTTTGGAGGCAAGTGGATATGTAAAACTCTACTTAGCAATTCCTACAGATTGCAAAAAATGTTTTCACTCACCATTTTCAGTGTAGCGTGTCCCATAGCAGTTTAAACAGTGCTCAATCATCTCTCTGTGAACAACATTAAGACTGTGTTAATGTGCTGCAGAACCCTCTTTTTATGTTGCTATCAATTTATTGCCTCAATTGTCTTCATGTTTCGCTATTTTTATATGGCTGATTTTTACTTAACATACAGTACTTTGTATGCAGCAATGGTTGTTTTGAAAGTGCTATCTAAATAAAGTTGAGTTGTTGAGTGACGGTTGGCACTGACCTGGGCTCAAGTGGGCCTAACTCCTCCAGACTGGTTTGAAGTGGAACCTTGTTGCAAGACCATGACTCTGAGTCTACCAGCTGAGTCACATGACCAAGCAACTTCATCTCATAGTCAGAGTCGAGCACACGCCAACAGCCTGAAGAAACACACACGGTATAATAAATATCTTTCAAATTGTTCGGTGTTGCGGAATACTGGCAGTGAGCTTTTCATTTAACAATGTGTTAATATTGTGTCTCTTAACCATTTATTTGACAGGCGTGGATGGCCTTCAAGTGGTTCTTGAGCTCGTCTTCACTGGCTTGAATCGTCTCCAGCAGATCGTCCATGGTGTACTACACAAAAGGGTTTAACCAGTGCTTAAAATATTTACAGTCCATCAAAAATACGATCCTAGCATGTATTGTGTGTTCTTGTGATGTAACCAATTAGCCATAAAGTAGCAGCAAGTTCAAGGAGGAAAAGCATGTTACTGTGTTTTCAGCATTCTCTTGCTGCCCCGCTAAGGGAGGTCCTAGATATGGATTCTCCCTTAAAACTCTCAACAGCTTCTTCAATTTAGGACGCTGTCTCCTCACTTCCCAGTAGCTGTTGCAAAAGCCCCAGATCTGCAAAGAGTGAAGAGCAGACTTGAGTTGAACGTTGAATGCTTATTTGTATCATCTTTCTCAAACTTTATGGCATTTTCTTTTTTGCTGTTATTACGTACCGGTACTATTTTAATACATTTTATTTAATACAAACTAGATGTTGCACATCAAAGGGTGGGGCATTTCTGTACACTTTTCTTAGGAATTGCAAGGCATATCCAGCAGAATTTTGGAGATGTTCTGAGATTTGGAAATATTGGAACTACATGGGACACAGTGTCAAAATTAATTAACTGGGCATTTTAGGGACTGTAATTTCCATGACCTACATCCTGTATAATTCACACCTGAGGACCGGGCCGCACAGAGGCTTTACTGACCTCTCGTCGGATAGTTATTGACTATTACTACGTACAAGGCATATTAACCATGCCACATTTGAATAATAATAATAATAATAATAATAATAATAACATTACATTTTATTTATAAGCGCATTTCACAATACTCAAGGAATTCCTAATTATTTTTCAATTTCATGAAAATCAACAAACACAAAACACAACAAGAAATATAAGTTCGTAGAGAAGGTATTGATGACCCTGAAGATCCACCACTGATGGAAATAACAATGGAATTTCGAAACTCATAACCTGAGCATGAACGAGATGTGTGCTCTCCTGTGTGTTGGTGAGCTGATCGGGTGTTTTGCATCCTGGCAGAAAGAGCAGCATGTTGGACGTGTCTGCGATCTTCAAATCGTAAGTTTTGTCATCGCTACACAGCACGGCATGTTCATTTTTGTCCCCTCTGATCACCAGGCTGCCAAAGAGGACATCCCTGTCAGGTCTACTGTCACTTACAAAACATATTACATGTTTCAACTACAAATTTCAAATATGGTTCAGACCTGTTACCCGCTTCTATGTGTTTGCACAGTGTGTCGTCCAGCTCCATCAGGCAGTAGTCTGCAGACGAGACGTTCTCTCCCAGAGACAGACAGTGAATCGTTTTCTGCAGATCTTCCTCTTTCAGCTTGGCGATCTCAAGCGTGGCCCGAACCTCCCCCAAAGTTCTCATTTTGAACAGACCGTAAATTCGAAAAATCCAGAAAAAATTTTGGGCATTTAGGCGAAACGAATGTAAAAAGATGGGTGCTTTGGAGAGTTGGGAAATGAAGTGGTGCGTAGGCTTCTTAACAAAGTTACGCGCCCTCTTTTGCCGCAGGAAGGAAGCTGAAGTATGTGTGATGTCAAAATAAACCCGTAAAGAAACTGCAATTTCCTTCAAACGTGATACATTTTCGCAAACTTTATTCGATGCTGAAGATTTTTTTCCGTAATTGTAACACCATAACTCTACCTAATTATTGTTCATTCAAGCAAACAGCAAGCATTATGTTTATGGAGAATGTCGTGGACATATAGGATGCGGAACAGTTTATTCCAACACTGCGTTTGACACGAGTAAATATCCATAACGCGCCTTCACTCACGTTGAGGGTCAAAACGATATGAAAATGATTTTATAGTGTTATCAAAATGTCAAGTTTCTCTCGATCAGCCCAGGTAATGACTTAACATATTTCATATCCGTGTAATGCTGTTCATGTTGTTAGATTTAATATACAGCCCAAGATGTAATTTATCTTGCTAGCTATGCCTGTACCTATAGGATACGTAGGAGATAAATCTTGTAGATATACGAAGAATGTACTTTATTTATACGTGAGGGATGAAGCATTAGTAGTCCCGTTTATTTGTGTCTTGTTTTTATGTTTAATGTTCAACTAAACTATAAACGTAATCGGTTAATCGGTTTTTTCTAATTATTTTATGCTATTTGAATCCTAATTTCTGGACAATATACACTTTGTGTCACCTAGTCGTTTAATTACGGCAGTATTAGATAAAAATTCATGGATTAACAATAATATGATGCGCGGAGTCAATTGTCACGTAAATAATAATGCAGCCTTCGACGAAAGGTGGATATCGGATTTCTCACACGCGGAGTGTCCCAGTTCC